>NC_012874.2:40168082-40198296 GCF_000003195.3 Sorghum bicolor | reverse complement strand
TTCGAGTGAGTTATATAGTTATTAAGTGCATGCATATTTTATTTTACATTATAGGACTGACTATATATATGTGTAAACAGCTTTCACTGGATACTCATGGTCATTGAAGTTCCCAAGAACCGGTTGATAATCTTTGACTCAATGAGAAAACCACAAGAAAATTATCAACAAATGGTAAACATTATTCAAAGGTACGTAATGTTGATCTCAGCTAGAAGAATATCATAATATGACTCTCTAATTATTAGTTCACGATCCACAATGGTTGTGTGTAGGGTTTGGGAAAGATTCATTGACCGTGAACATCTCAGTGGATGTAAAGCGCCGCTTAACTTAATACATCCACAAGTAAGTTCTACTAGCTAGCAAACTTTCGCTAACTTTTAGCCTTCTTATTGTCATGGTCGTGAATATTTTTTATATATATATCGTACAGTGGTGTTTAAGACAAGAAGGAGGAAACAATCTATGTGCATATTACGTGTGCAAATTCATGATGGCACAAGTCAATCAAACGCCCACAGAGACGCTCAGAGTACGTTACATGTCTCTTTTCATTATCTCCTGAATTATATTGAATAACTTAGATAACTAATACCTTTTTTATTATTTCAAATTAAAGACGGAATGGTTGAGGGAAAAGGTCCTACAAAAAGACCGGATCAAAGCTATCTAAGAGACGATAGCAGGATTTCTCCGCGAGCAAGTGATCAATCCAAACGGCGAGTTTCACTTCAACGGCAACGAAACTCTTATTCCAAACAATGATGATCATTTGTATCGTTTGTAGACATTAGGAGAAAAAAACTCTATGTATATATGTGTTACGAATTTTGTAATATAAAACTATATATATATAAAGCTTTTTACATATCTATTTAATTTTTTATGTGGCCTATTCATTTTATTATAGGCAAAGCTTAATTATTAAGCTAAGCCTATAATTTTCATTTATATATGCTTAATATGCGTGTAATATAAATATATTATTGTATCAGCAAAAACATGTATTGAAAAACCTATTATTATATATTATATAAAAACAATAAACAGAACCGAAGAAGTGAAAAAAAAAGAAACCCTTTAACACCGATTGGTAATACCAATCGGTGTTAAAGGGTCCTGCAACGTGGCAGCCCTGGCAGGACCCACCAACCGGTGTTAAAGGGGGGGCTTTAACCCCGGTTCCCAGAACTGGGACTAAAGGGTGGGCCTTTAGTCCCGGAAGGGCAGCACCGGCTCGGGAACCAGGGCAACAGGCCCTTCCCGACCGGTGCTAATGCCCGAACGTGTAGCAGTGCCATGAACCTCCTTTCCTTTTTGGATAGACTAAACTTAATTCTTATACCTATTCTTTTATTCTTTTATTTTGGATCCCAAGAAAAGAAATTTCGAAGGGTTTTTCTTTTGAAGTTTGTCAATCAAAATTAGCCAACTTGAGTCACGAGTATAAATGAAATTTGTTTTTTATTTTATTTAAGGAAATTAATGCAAGTCATAATCGAATTTCTATCTATTTGCATTATAGACAGAAATTCGGGTACTATAGTAATTATAGCTAATGATAGACTAATTAGGTTTAAAAGATTCGTCTTGCAATTTACAACTAAAGTACGTACTCCCTCCATACCTCTCCTATACAACTAAAAAGACCAAAGTGTTGACAACTTTTAGTCCAACTTTTTTTTGGTTCGTCTGTCTGCCTCCTCCCCTGCGTCTGCGTCCCTCGTTTAGGAAACATCCGATCATTGCGATCTCCTCTCCCTTTTCTATCGCGCCTGTTCCCCTCCGATCCATAGCAAGCGCATTCTCGGTCGCGCCTCGATCCCCCATGATCCCCTCCGATCCTCAGAAGGCGCGCCCCGATCCCCGCGATCCGCAGCAACCACCGTCGAGACCGCCACCACGAGCGTCTGCGGCCGCCGGTGGCCACATCACCGTCCGCGCTCGCCAAACGCCGTCTGGAGTGCCCCGATCCCCTCTTTCTCGGTTGCGCCTCGATCCCCTCCCTGGACGTCCGCGCGAGCGATGTGATCTTGGCCGCGGCCGCGAGCTCTCAAACACCATCGCAACCACCGCCACGAGCACCTGCCTCGCACGATCTGAAATCCGATGAGGCAGGTGCTGGATCCGATGAGGTGGAGGCGGCGGATCCATGCGAGATCCGCCAGGCGGGCGTGGGTTTCGGCGAGGATGAAGCGGATCCGGTGAGACGCACGCCGGTCTTCAGCTCTGCGCTATGCTCAGTCCCGGCACCGACGCCAAGCAGCCTCCTCCTCGTCGTTCTAATCAGGGAAGTTCATCACCTTCGAGGGTACCAGGGCTGCGACTAATTGACCTCCCCTTGGGCTCGTACTATTACAACATTTGCTAGGATCGGTAGTTTGGATTGGGCATTTGTTTTTTTTGTCCACTGATTATTACTACGTGATGATACATATGATTAGTTTCTGGAACATAATGTTGTAATTGGGTGATTACTATTTGCTAATTGCATTGGTTGGTGCGAATTCTGAGTTTTTAGATAAGTGAAAACTCTACACTAATTATAGTTCCTCTGCTATCCTTGTCCATGTCTCTTTGCATAGGGTGATTCTGCAAATTGCAATTGGTTCTTTGTTTACCTGTTGATTCTTTTTTTTTAGAGCAACCTGTTGATTCTTGTGCTGATCTGCCTCGAGACGAATTCTAGCATGGTGAATTTTACTTGTTGTTTTCTTTTCAGAAATATTCCTATTAGTTAGCTAAGAATTTTACCATGTCTGTTGCTATCATGGAGTGTTACTTGCTATTTTACCTTTCCAAACAATTAAGTTATGTTACAATGGTGAAATTTACATGGTACTATTTCTTGCAGTTATGGCTATACCTAGATAAAATGTATACTATTTTCTCTCAAGTTTGAACCTGTTTTTTTTGACATATTCTGTGAATTTGATTTCAGGAAAATATGAACTCTTTTTCTCAGTTATAACTCTGTACATATTACTCTCAAGTATGACACAATGAAAGCATAGGAGTCAATCTAGGTGCATTTTTATGCGTTGTTCCGTTGCTTAGAGAATGGCTACCCTTTTTCCCCTTTATTTCTATGTGTGTGAGTATTTAGTGACAGATGCAGCAGCATGCAGTTTTAGGCACCTAGGGTGTATGTTAAGCAGGATGGTATAGATCGGTGCATTCCATCTTCTGTGATTTTTCCATCTTGTTGCCTTTCTATTTGCTTATAATGATATAAATATAACTTGTGGTAATTTGAGCCAGAGTTATATATGATGACTTCAGAAAAGTTGAGCTCCGGTTTTATTAGTTTGATACTCAGTTTGACCCCTTCATCAATTTGATACTCAGTTTGCATCAACTTATGCTCTATATGATAATTTTTTTAGGTAGACAAAATAGGATTGACCCCTTTTAATTAACATTTATCATACCTCCTTAGGTTCAATGTTTCCACCAGGTAAATTGTATCTGCAGTTTTCTGTTTTACTTGCTTCCCTTTGTTGCATATGTGTAGTTCTGTCATGGTAATATGAAATTGTCTCTGTTGGAGTTAACTATCAATTGCACAAGCAGGGCAGAACACCATCTATGGAAAGATCAAGAAGCTTGAAGCAGAGGTTGTGTGCTACAGCAGAAGGTCAAGAAGACAGACGCATTTGCTATAAGGAGTAGATCAAAGAAGACAATTCCATGCCTCGTGCAGTCATGTTGGAGGCCGTGAAGGCACGAGCCATGAGTGCCCTCGTTCCTCAAGCAGCAGAGGATGTGAGACCCCCTCCCTTTTTCTCTCCATTTGCCCACTATTACTTCATGGGAGTTTTCCCTCTTAACTTTATTAGCACATTAGTATTTTGGCATATTGATCATTACTTTACTGCACGGGCTTACCTGTAGTGTTGTTTGCATGTAGTCTTTTATTAACTACTTGGGATTATGCTGAATCGACATAAGACTTCCAAAATACAATATATATTAAATATTGTGTTGCATCCAATGCTTAATAAGAGAATAATAAGTAATACCTCCTCAACAGTTTAAGGTCATAAAGCTGCAAAACATATATTTTCTTCTTACAGTTTAGGCTCATGAAGGAGCATGCTTTTATTTCCAGTTTAGGCTCATGAAGGAGTTTTTCGTTTCAGCTTAGACTCATGAAGGAGCTTTTTTCTTGTTTCAGTTTACGCTCATGAAGGAGCTCACTTTTTTATTTTTCTTTATTTGGCTTCAGTTTTGTGAAGCGATACAATATACACCACTAGAGTTTCATCCATCATCAGGTAGTAGAACTTGTATGCTCAGCATGCGAGAATTACAGGCTCATTTTGGAGCATTGAGCTTTCTGGTTGTAGTTCAAAAGACACGAAGTTTCAGCACTAAAAATACACTGCGCAGTGCTGACTGTAGTAACATATGGTTATCTGTTTGATTTGTATAGGAGCTTTCAAGCTTGCAGGTCATCTTGTGAAGAATAATAGATAATAAAAGATTAAACATGTTTTTGTAAAAGGATAAAATAGGTACAATTTGCAAGTTTATATCGTATCATATGTTGTCTACATGAGAGCCAATATACTCCTACCATATTTAGTTCATTACCCATTAGTGAAGTAACAACATAGTTTGTTCTATCTAAATAGTTTATTGGTTTACACTTTTTGTATGGATATCTCTCACTCTCACTACCTTACTTTCAACAAAAAAGAAATATCTTCATAAGCATAGAGATATAGAGTTTAGTCTCTCTTTTTCTAATGTAACTACATGTAAAACCAATTTTCAGAGTTCATCAGACTCCTTACGCCTAAATCCAATGAAGTGTGCAGCAGAGAAGAGAAGAAACGATTGCTCCTGACTTCCTTAGCATATTCTTAAGGCTTTAAGTGTTAGTATTTTATGTTTTTATTTTTTATATATTTTCTAAGTGTTAGTATTGTGGCATTATTTTTTTCTTGCAATACACGGGCATTTACCTATTTATACATATAATCGAACCTATGTACAAGATGGTATCGAGATACGGCGAAACTTATTCATGAATTTATTGGCACATTGAAGAAATAGATATCAGAGATTTCTTTCCGCCGATATAAACATTATCTTAACCACATCACGGAAAGATCTACATAGTAGAGTTTGTGGGACTGATGTCGTGCTCTCCGTGACTATGTTAATTTACGAAAAGGTCTACAGTAGAGTTTGATTAAATACCATTTTAACCTTGGTATTTAACTAGGTAGCATGCCCGTGCGTTGCTACGGGATATCTAAACATTTGTACTAAAAACATACGGATCGCATGATATGATAACAATTTTGTGAAATTAAATATCAATATTAAAGCAGTATTTAATCCAAACGGGAAAGTTTGTGAATTAATGCAATCATCATAGAGAGTGTGACATCATAGACTCTCAGATTCCACGTACCTATCATGAGTCAAAATTCCCATTTCCAATTATGAGAGTCAAAATTGTAATGTTTTTGCCGCAAGTCTTATGTACAACTTTGCAATTCTGCAACGATGTAACCAAAAATAAAATTGATTCTTCTACCAACAGTTCGATATCGATAACTCTATGTCTTTGGTGATATGCCAAATGCTTCTAAGAAAATTTAAGACAAATAAAGTGAGCGCACAAAAAAAAATATCCAATAACAACCAGGGTCCATAAATTTCCATAATTAGGGTAGCCTTGGTCATTTTGATTTAATCCATGATATATGATACAAGTAGTTGTTTGCTACTAATTATTTTTCCGACTCAAGTGCCATATTTTACTGAAATTATCCTCTCTCTCTCTCTCAAAAAAGCTGAAAGATAGAATTTTGCCATCACGTATGAGTTATGACAGCATCTTGTTTACCTTCCCACCAACGATGCTCCAAATGTTGTCATCACCATCTTCAATTCCATCAGAGCATGAATAGTCGAAGTCTACACTTACACTGGCACAAAATCCACCAAGCCATTAGCTTAGATGAATCACCTTTGCATATTGTTCCTTAGATACTGAAAAAAAAACTTTCCTAGTCTATTTGAATAATATTACCGGTGTATTTTTATTCCTACAGAAAATTTAGACTTCGCTGATTGAAGGATCCAGGAAATATATCATTTCAGTTCAGTCAGACAAGAAAATTCGTCTTAATAATCTTTACACATTATATAGGCAATAAGAAGCATTCAACACCATGACGCTCAAATACAAAGATGACAAACTCAAACCCACAAGTAATCACACGAGCACCACCACTAAAACTTAGTTACCCTTGGGGTCACATAACCCAGACCTGACCACTAAAACTACAAAACAATCTATTTCATCAAAAGTATCTCTGTTATAGTTTCACTGGTGGTAGTAGGCCTCTCTAATTAGGTCAAATGTTGACAGTAAAAGGGAGAAAATAAAAACAACAGCTAAAACCAAACACAAGCTGCAAATCAAATATAGGTAGTGCTACAGCGGATGATCATGTCAACCACAACCAAGCTAGTGAGATGCATTGTTAAATAAACAAGCTAATCACTACAACACTAACACAAGCACTATCCCGTCTTACTTCACATGTGCTAATTTACTAAAAGAAGCACTAACATAAATTACAAACACTAACACAATTTTGCCTGAAAAAAACATAATATCATAGTCACCTGAAGGATAAAGATAAGGTTCCAAAATAGTCCAATTTATCATTTTCAGTGAGCAACTATAGTAATTCTGATGTGCTCCAAGATTTAGCCTCATCAAGTAACTTTACAAATCGAACAACCTCAATACTGCAGGTTCGGAACTGCTTGCCATTTGAACCAAGAACAAGATCAAATCCAACCTGTCTTGTTTTTGGAAACCTCTTTTCACTAAGATAATGGAGCCAACCAGCCATCCTTGCAGCCTGCAGAAAGACAACAGTAAATGGAAAACATCTTGGTACCACTCTGCTCTTACACTAAAAAACATGTCAATGTGTTGTTGCTGACATGATCCATTCTGTCTCCTCAATATTGAGCCGATACCTCCATTAAATAATCTTAAATAAAATATTGAATGTTGATAGTAGACACTTGATCCTAATAAAGAAAGTGCAATGTTGATATTGGATAGATATGGATGTACATGGCAGAATTAAGAAAAAAATCCTACCTTAGTCAATGAAAATAGCACTATCATGTGCTGTTTCACTAAAAGGAAAATACAGTGCTAACTGAAATACTGGATATGACACTCAATGTTTCTATAATTGTTGTTCTATAATGAAATGCAAGTCAGTGTAATCAACAATAATATTTTCCTGATTCTCAACCTTGAATTTAAAGTTACATTAAATAAATATTTTTTTATCGCTATCCTCACCTATCAATGAAATATAGAGGTACATTATAATTTTCTGCTACCCCTATCTTTCTTTTCTTTTCTTTTCTTTTCTTTTCGTTCTCTAAGACAGATTTAAAACCTTATCTGGGAGTAGCAAGAACCATGGACATACCCTGAGAAGAGTCTTTCTGGTGCCCATCACAAAACCTACATCAGTATTTTGAGAAAAATCAGAATTAAATAGACTGATTTGCTTGACTAACTGTAGCTAATCATTAGTATTACTAAGACTAATCAGGCATTTCATTATATTTAGAAGATACAAATGTCAGGGTTAGATAATTATACGAACCAATAGAAAGATGTTTTCTTGCTTTAGCACTATTACGAAAGGCATTGGGTGAGGACCAGATGAGGGAAGTAGCTCCTCCAGCGAGGATGAAACATTGTCGCATAGCTTGCGTTGCCCAGCGAGTAATGAATCTGTCATGGCGCAGCCAATTGCCTCGTGAGGGGACCACTATTGAAACACAAACTGATGGAAAATGTCATAAGCTTAGCTACATCCAATACACAGAAGCAAATGAAAATTTGATTTATCCAGGAAATACTTAAATTCATCTAAGATCATGAACTTAGAAGCTGCCACCACCACATCCTGAACCTACGATGCAATTGGCAAGCCTGACAATGTCCATGTTTATAAAATCAGCAGAAGTGATAGTACTCATAACATTCAGGTATTACCTAAGGTTCTAAAATCTTCAGGGTCTACTTAAGGCTTGAAAAATATTTTTATAAAAATATACTTTTTTTTTGATAAATATTTTTATAAAAATAAGATGCTAAAGTTAGGCTTTTAGACCATGTTGCTGTGATTTTCTTTATACTAGGTTCATACCCGTGCGTTGCTACGAGATAGTTAAACTTTCATACTAAAAATACACACGGGTCGCATGATAAGATAATAATACTGTGAAATCTCCTACAACTAAAAAGAGTAAAAGATGGACAAACTTTTGGTGCGACATTCTCTCCTCTCGCTTTCGTCCTGCCTCCTGCGAACGTCGTTCCGCGCGGATCAATCCTTCCCCCCGCTCCCCTTCCATCCCCGCCCCGCTCCCCTTCCATCCCCATCCCTGATCAGATCTGCACCCGCTGCCACCTGCGGGCGCACCCCGGCTCCCCTTCCATCCCCGCCCTGCTCCCCTTCCATCCTCTCCCCGTGCTCGCACCCCCGACCTCCAGATCCGCACCCGCTGCCACCTGCGGGCGCACCCGCCGCGCGCTCCACGTCCGGCGCTGCTCGCACCCCCGACCGAGGCCAGGACGTGCGGATCCACGCCAGGTCGCCCGTGCTCGCACCCCCGATCGAGGGCAGGACGCGCGGATCCGACGACTTCTCCAGAGCCGCACCCGCCGCGCGCTCCACGTCCGGCGCTGCTCGCACCTCCGACCGAGGCCAGGATGCGCGGATCCACGCCCCCGATCGAGGGCAGGACGCGCGGATCCGGCGACACCAGCGGCGGCACCGAAGCCAACTGCGACGCTAACGGTGAGCCGCTCGCCCCGGCCACGCTCCTCACGCGCAGGTGGGCAGAGCGAAGGATTAGGGTGGCGGCGGCGGCACCAGCGCTCCCTTCCCGCACCGCACGAGAAGAAGAGGCCACCCTCTAGATCTCTGCTCGAACCCAGCTAGACCGCCGACGGCGGCCGGGCGGCAAAATCCAGCACACCGTACAACAAGGGCGTCTCCAAGTCTTCACTGAAGGTCACTTGGATCTCAGCCTCACTTGTGAATAATTTCCTCGTCTTGGAAGCATGAAGATAGCTGGCAGAAAGGAACGAAGACGTAATTTTATTCCCCCTTGAATCCTTTTGATATTCTCATCCTGTTTGGTTTTAGTAGAGTTTTTTTTAATCTTTTTTTTGTTTCAGAGATGCAGTAGATGACACCATTAAGCTGGTGTTGGTAACGAAGCTCCACAAACCAACATTCAGGAGGTCCACAAATCAACATTCAGGCCATCATGGTATATATAATCAGTAAACCTGTCCTGGCATCTCCATTTTCTATGCAGACAAAAAAATATCAAAGTCTTTAGTCCCTAAAGATTTAACCGTTTGCTGCAGTAACCTTCTACAAACTGATTTCAATTGCATAGATACAAATGTGAGACACCAACCAAAACGGCTTTTTTTCTAGCTACAAATAGAGTAATTAGTTTTTTTGTCTATATTTAATAGCATATATATCTAAAGATTCAATAGTTTTGGCTAGAGAACTGAACAACGCGTCTGCCTTCTAGCAGATTTTATAAAACACGCGTGAATACCAACCATGCAATAACCGCTAAATAACATATCAGCGATCCTGGTGAACGCAACTCAAACAATCAAAGTACTCAACCAACCAAACCCAAGACAATTGAGGATAAGACTAAGTATGCTCTTGAGAAAAGCAAAGTTATTCATAAATGACACATAACTTGAGCAAATCGCTTACAAATGATAATCAGATAAGTAGAGTCAACATGACAAAACTGTATCTGGCAACGCACATCGCCTCATCCAAGCCGATAACACCATTATTCTTCAGCTGAAGCAAACAGCCCCTTACCTCACCGCATCCCCCCTCAGCTCGTATATGACAATGCATATGCATGCAAAAGATAACTGACAGCCGGTGTAGCAAACTTCATATCACACAACCGGCCTAGTGAGCTGGAAGTCGTGCTGGGCTGCCTAGTACCGGTAGTGGGCAGGCTTGTAGGGGCCCTCGATCGGCACGCTGATGTAGTCAGCCTGGGATTTGGTGAGCTTGGTCAGCTTGGCACCAAGCTTGCCCAAGTGGAGAGCAGCAACCTTCTCATCAAGGTGCTTGGGGAGCACATACACCTTCTTCTCATACTTGCCAGAGCTCTTCTCCTTCCAGAGCTCAAGCTGGGCAATGACCTGCAACAAGAACACATAATTCAGTAATTTGACCTTGCTAGTCAATCCGATACCAAGAAAGAGTATTGATTAACATGCTTACCTGGTTAGTGAATGAGCAGGACATTACAAAGCTAGGATGGCCAGTAGCACACCCAAGGTTCATCAAACGACCCTCAGCAAGGACAATGATGCCAGTTTTGGTCTCAGGGAACACCCAGCGGTCAGTCTGGGGCTTGATGGTGATGCGCTTAACACCAGGGTAGGTCTCGAGACCAAGCATATCAATTTCATTGTCAAAGTGGCCAATGTTGCAGACAATGGCATTGTTCTTCATCTTCCTCATGTGGTCAACCATGATGATATCCTTGTTGCCGGTGGTGGTCACAAAGATGTCAGCCTCAGAGACAACATCCTCCAATGTAAGGACCTGAAGACCCTCCATCAGAGCCTGGAGGGCACAGATGGGGTCGATCTCAGTCACAATGACACGGGCACCAGCCTGCTTGAGTGCAGCAGCACAGCCCTTGCCAACATCACCGTATCCACAGACCACGGCAACCTTGCCAGCAATCATAACGTCTGTGGCCCTCATCAGACCATCAGGGAGGGAGTGGCGGCAACCATACAGGTTGTCAAACTGTTCCAGAGGAAAAACATATCAATATATATTAATCTTAATAGTTGAATTTTGGTACTAGCAACATGCCAAACTCTTTATAAGAATCTAGAAAATGCACAGCAAGACACTTTTGTCTAGGCCAGGTGCAAGGAACAATGCCTTAAAACATGAAAGGATCTACAAACGTAGAGGCTAAGTAAACAGGGTAAGAGATATTTTATTCTCTATGATGACACCCATCAAATCCACCAAACATGCAACTAACACATAACATGGACGAAACATGCAACTAATATTAGAAGTAGCTAACAATAACATTTATTTGACAACAACGCAACAGCATTCCAAGATCCAGATCCAACTGAAAACAAAGATGACCAACACTAAATCCAGCATCCCTGCAATTTAGGAGCCATAACAAGTAACTAGAAACAAACATATATTAGCAGCCCAATCAACACAAATAGGCCTAAAGTATCCCGAGATACTTCGCCATGAACAATCAATCCCAATAAACAGATCCTGTCCAACAGAGATCTGAAACATAAACCCATGTTAAATATAGAGCGCTACTCTGCAGACTTGATTATTCATCCACAAGACTATAAGCATAGCAAGCAGCACCAGCTCCAACAAACAAATAAATCTCAGATTGTTAATCATGCAGAATCTAGATCCACACAACAAGAACGTCAGATCTGAAAGAAAGGAAATGGATCCAAAGGAAGGCACGCTTGAATCACCTTGCTCTTGGTGACGGAGTCGTTGACGTTAATAGCAGGGAAGAGGAGGGCGCCGGTCTCCTGCATCTGGTAGAGCCTCTTGACTCCGGTGGTGGTCTCCTCAGAGACGCCGACAAGCCTCTCCTTCATCTTGCGGTACTTCTTAGGGTCAGCCTTAAGCCCGTCGCGGATGATGGTGAGCACGATCTTGAACTCAGCGTTGTCTGTGGACTCCGGGTCGGGGATCTTGCCGGTCTTCTCGTACTCCTCCTCGGCCTTGACACCCTCGTGGATGAGCAGCGTTGCGTCACCTCCGTCGTCGACGATGAGGTCGGGACCGCCGCCCTCGCCCCAGTCGAGGCAGCGCTCGGTGCACCACCAGTACTCCTCGAGGGTCTCCCCCTTCCAGGCGAACACGGCGGCCGAGTCACGCGCGATGGCGGCGGCGGCGTGGTCCTGCGTGGAGAAGATGTTGCAGGAGCACCAGCGGACCTCCGCGCCGAGCGCGGTGAGGGTCTCGATGAGGACGGCAGTCTGGATGGTCATGTGGAGCGACCCAGAGATCCTAGCGCCGGCGAAGGGCTTGGACGGGCCAAACTCGGCGCGGCACGCCATGAGACCGGGCATCTCGACCTCGGCCAGCTCGATCTCCAGGCGGCCGAAGTCCGCCTGCGAGAGGTCCTTGACCTTGTGCTCCCGCCCAGACGAGGTCTTCTCCACAGAGAGCGCCATGGCAGCGGCGGACGGAGAAGTCGAGAATTGGATCTGGGCAGGGGGGACGGAATGGGAGGAGGGGAGGAGACGGCGGCGTTGGGAGGCAGGGGTGAGGAGGGTTTTATGGGGAGAGACGAGGGCGCGATACCGTTAGTTTGCGGATGCGACGATTAGCGGCCGTCGGATCTGAGCGGGGGATTGGTGGGGGTGGGTGAGGTGAGGCCATGTGGGAGTGCCGTTGGGGCCAGACTGGCATCGGCGATTGGCCAGCTTTTTTTTTTCAATTATGGCCTTGTTTAGGCCTTGTCTAGATTCAAAAGTTTTTTTTGATTTCGAGACTATAACACTTTTGTTTTTATTTAAAAAAAAATATTTAATGATAGAGTAACTAGACTTAAATATTCGTCTTACAATTTATGGATAAAATATATACTTAGTTTTTGTTTTTATCTATATTTAATGCTTCATGCATTTGCCATAAGATTCGATAAGACGTGGAATCTTGAAAACTTTTTTGGTTTCGGAGTGAACTAAGGCCTTGTTTAGATCCAAAATATTTTTGGATTTTGACATCATAGCACTTTCATTTTTATTTGACAAACATTGTCTAATCATAGAGTAACTAGGTGAAAGGTCCTTATTTAGTTTTGGTAATTGAGTGACAACTTGCAGAAGAGAGAGAGGCTTTTCGGAGTTCTCCGGACATTAGGGTGACATTTAGATTGAAATACTGCTTTGATCCATTATGACTTGGATTGAGTATCCATATGGATTGTATATCCCTCTGAGTAAGCTTTCCGAAATGTCCAAGATCATCGAATTCGGAGTTTGGAGCTAGAAGTTAGCATCCTAACAAGTTTTGAGATGGTGCTAAGAATACACGACCGGAAGTTTCGGTGTCTGACCGGAAGTTCTAGTCAGCCTGACAGAAACTGGTTGGGCTGTGAGAGGTGCCCTCACGTTTGAGAAAACACTTCTGGTGTCTGACCGGAAGTTCCGGTCCATGACCAGAAGTTTCGGTCCACAACTGGAAGTTCTGGTCTATAAACGGAAGTCCGCACAGGAGCCTTTGTGCTTGCCCTCGCATGTTAGGATTCACTTCCGGTCTCTAACCGAAAGTTCCGGTGGAACTTCCGATGGATCCGAGTCTCTCACAACGGTTAGATCTGCTTGGCCACAACGGTCAGATCTGCTTAGACCGAGGCTCCAACGGTCAGATCTAGTTGGACCGGAAGTTCTGGTTCTAGGCACCGGAACATCCGGTGCCACTCTATAAATATCGTTGGGAGCGCGAGCTAAGTGATTGGGGCTGCAGCTGCCTTCTTCCTCCTCACTTCTCTCCCCATTTGGAACACAAGGAAGTTAGGGTTGAAATTTCTTAGAGAGATTGAGAGCCCTTTGTGGGTGTGGATGAGAGGTTGAAGATCCACCATTTCCCCTTCCTCTCCCTCTCATGCTTGGTGCTATTTTGAGTGAGGGAGTGAGAGCCTAGTATGTGCATTTTGGATTTGGATTTGGTGGCACTAGGAAATCTTTGTGATTGGGGATTTCTTGTTACTCTTGGTGATTGCCATCACTGTGGGGGTATAAACCCCTATACCCTCATGGGCCGATATGGGCCGCACCATCAGAAGTGGCTCGGCCCACAAGATGAAGACGTGCGGCGCATGACGCTGGTCGGCGTGCACCGCAAGGCTACAAGATATTGTACCAAATAGGATAGTTTACTTGTAACTCTGTCCCTTCACAATATATAAGGAGGGGCAGGGGTCCCCTAAAGGACAGGTCATACACATCTCATCTCAACACAATCCAATACAATCAGACGCAGGACGTAGGTATTACGCCCGCACGGCGGCCGAACCTGGATAAAAATTTGGTCTGTGTCTTGTGTGTTGACGGTCCTTAAGTATCAAATTTAATTATCAAATAAATAAAGAAAAGGATCCAAATGAAATCAAGATCCAGACTTAGGGTTTTATCTGACAGAATTCCACAAGTTTTGGTGTTTGTCTATTTCTGCAGGGGGTTATCAGGAAATATGGAAGAAAGGCCCACATGTCGGGATTACGTAAAGATATTAACGTGCTGCGCAATTATCTTACATCTAGAAGACTCCAGAAGCCACGAGACCGAAGCGGAGGCGAAACGGGGCCAGAGGCAGGGCGCCCGCCCTCCTGCCTTGGGCGCCCGCCCACCTCCTGTGTCCAATCAGGACTCTGCTTTGCGGGAGATCTCCACCGACCTAAAGGATGAATCTAAACCATACAATCTATGTCGGTTTGATCCAAGGGCCCATATTCACTTGGAGGGACTATAAAACCAGACCCCCTGGCCCCTGGAGGAGAGGGCCTCTCAACCCTAATTCATTGTTCCATCAAGGGAGAAGAAGCCTCTGATCAAGATTAGAGCCACCACATCAATTAGACATCTAGATTAGCATAGCTACATAGGATTAGAACTAGAAGGAGTCAATCTTCGATTGGTTTCCGGATCTGTCAGGAGGATTCTTGGTAATTCTCTAATTGTGCTTCTAATTGCTTTCTAATTATCTTTGTTCTTCAATATTATGAATATGACTTTGTTCTACTTCAATATATTGCTTATGACTTTGCTCTACTTGCTTATATTCAAGATTATATTGTTCTTAGTTTATCATAGTTATGTACTTGGCTTAGTTAGATTGGATCTATATACATGCTTAGGATCGTATAGCGTTTATCCATCGAATCCATGGGTAAATGATAGATATTGTGTAGGCGTGGTGCTTATACCGTATTTATCTGCGATTGTACCCAATATGCCAGATCGTGGGGTGGTTTGTGATAGTGACAGCTTCATTGATTCTTATATAGTCCCCCTCTCGTGTATTGGGCTGGCAGAGCAACATTATTACAGGGGAGTGATTTCTATGTTTCTCATATTCCTTGCTAATATCACTATGCATGGGCGTAGTCTTGTCTCACAATGATTGCTAAGTATGCTTGCACTAACTATGATAATGCTAGACTATATAGTTAAGAATAACTTAGGGAATATTCTTGTAGTTCGTTCTAATACCATGCTAATGACTTTCTAGAGTATCTAATTGAGGTGCTTATCATATTTATTATGTGGCTAGATCAGATTAGTTATTCTTGTCACTATTATTATTTCATATATCTTTTATGTGACACTTATCCCTGTATGAAGAGTTAGATATAATATTCTCAATTATACATGCAATGATAGATGCTCAATCTCATATTCTATTCTGTAATCAATATTGATGATTTGTAATCCCTTCCCAGTGGTAAAAATATAAATAACGATACCTGGAATACTTCTCGGTTAAAATGCTGCATCGGTATTAATCTGTGAGCTTGCAGATCCCATTCATTATTTATTTAGAAGAGCAATTGCATATTTCAATACCGCGTCTCTCATATCATGCTGGGGATGACTACTTGGCTTAAGTGGTGTGAGGGATAGGTTTGGCATTTTTGGCACCGTTACTAGATTTAGAGAACTTAGTCTACTTCTGGTAATGATGTTAAGAATACCCAACATTGTGTCACCATCAAGTTCGTAGCTTGCGCATCGTCTACCGATAAACTACTACCGTGGGTATACCTCAAGGTAGACTGTCGACTAGCTTTCGTCGACAGTGGCGCGCCAGGTAGGGGGTGTGCGTACAGCTCTCCTAGACGAACAAGATGGCCATCATCCCCGACTTTGCGGCTGAAAGCCCTAGTTTGGTTTTGGATAATTGATGAAACCCTAGTACTAACCTCTATACTAAGTGTGTGTAGACTTAATGAGGTTGGTACATGCCAAGTGATGGAGCAAGTGATGATCATGGTGATGATGGTGATGACCACAAGATGATCAAATGCTCAACTTGGAAAAGAAGAAAGAGAAAAACAAAACCCTATGGAGTTCAAGGCAAAGGTATTGCTTAGGGTTTTGGTTTTGGTGATCAAGACACCATAGAGGGTGTGATCACATTTAGGATAGATAGCCGTACTATAAAGAGGGGAATTCTTTGGCTAAGCGGTTATCGAGTGCCACTAGGTGTTATTGTTCATGTGCATGCATTTAGAACCTAGTGAGCTAACTTAACTCCTTCGAAGAAAATGTTTGTGAAAATGCTAACACGCGTGCACTTGTTGGTACACACGTTGTGGTGTTGGCACACTTTGAGAAGGAGGTGGAGTTTGAAGGGTAGAGAGAGGATGGGTTTTTGAGAAAATGAAGTGCATATTTTCTATTGCGCCGGTGGGAAATTTAGAGAAGTCGCGGCAGTGTTTCTCGTTGAGAAAACACTCACCGGACGCTGGCTTCTGGAGCACCGGACGCTGCGTCTAAGCGTCCGGTGCAGACAGTGCCTGACCCAGCTAGGGTAAGGCACCGAACGATAGGCACCGGACGCTGGCTTGAGCGTCCGGTGGTGCGCGTCCGATGTGCGGGCGTTTTGTGACCCTCTCTGCTCATGGGTCCGGTGAGCACCGGACGCTACCGGTGCTTAGCGTCCGGTGACCCGCAAGTTTGCGGAGCTCTCTGCGCACGGGTCCGGTGAGCACCGGACGCGTCCGGTGCCAACTTGCTCAGCGTCCAGTGCACTGCAGGTGACCGTTAGACTCTGACACGAGAAGTTCAATAGGCGACACGTGGCTGTTGTTGGAGCACTGGACGCAGGTGTTGAGCGTCCGGTGCCCCTTTAAGAGCGTCCGGTGACCCCGTATTTCGCCCAGTGAAAGAGCCAATGGCTCTATTTGTTTGAGGGGCTTTTAAATAGTTGTTGGCCGGCTTAGGGCTCACTCTCTTGGCATTCTAACATACTTGACATCCTTGTGAGCCTAAGCAAACACCTCCCACTCATCTCCTTCATAGATTATACATCTTTTTGAGATTGGGAGTGATTCCAAGTGCATTTGCTTGAGTGATTGCATCTAGTGGCACTTGGGGATCGTTCTAGCTGCGGTTTTCTTGTTACTCTTGGTGGTTGCCGCCACCTAGATGGCTTGGAGCAGTGGAGGAGGATTGGCACGAGTTGGTGATTGTTCGTGGCCATCTCCCGGTGATTGTGAGGGGTCTTGTACCTTCCCCGGCGGAGAGCCGAAAGGTAACTCTAGTGGATTGCTCGTGTCATTGAGTTACCTCACTTGTGGGTAGGTTCTTGTGGTGTCCTAGTGAGGACGAGGTTTGTGCTACACCTTTTAGCCACCGAACCACCAAGTGTTGGTCGACACAACGGGGACGTAGCGTGCCGGCAAGCACGTGAACCTCGGGAGAAAAATTGTGTGTCTCCATTGTGATTGTTCATTGGATTTCTCCCGGTGATTGGACTTCATATTATTGATTGGTTCATCCCCTCTTCGCAGCGGTATAAAGTTCAAACTATCTCTTTTACATTCCCGCATACTAGAGTAGCTTACTTACTTGTATAGAAACTTTAGGTAGCTTTCTAGTGTAAGTAGTGACATAGCTCTTGTGTGCCTAGTGATTATATCAACTAGAATTGTTGGATAGGTGGCTTGCAAACACCCCATTAGAGCTAGAGCAAAAAGCTTCGCTTTCTTATTTACTAATCTCTTGCTCTAGTGAGTTTGTAGAATTTTTAAATAGGCTATTCACCCCCTCTAGCCATATTAGCACCTTTCAGTGGCCATGGAGGCGGCTTCACGTTCACCGTCAGCTTCAACAGCTTCACTGCCACGACCACGAAGGAGGCGTAGATCCGAACTGCGCCAATCACTTCTTCATCGACGTCAGCCACGGCTCCAACCACGCTGGCTACGGCTCCGACTGCTCCAGCAACGTCTCCGACCACGTCGACAACGCATCACCAGCTTCCCTGCTACAAAGGGAGGCAGATCAACAACTCTGACCCGCTCGGGCTATCGACCAAATTGTTTGGCCTACTTGCTCTGACCACCTGTCATGTTGCAATAATGATCGCCGCGAAGAACGGCGCTACGATAACCGCAACAACCTTCATGACAACATATTACAAAGCTTAAGGACCAGACAATTTTGTCGCCACCGAACAGACTTTCGTCCAAAGATAAGTGTACTTATAATATTTTATTTATTTTTGGCATAATATTTTTAACATTATTATCTTTCAAAATAATTTTTGGTTAGCCGACTAGTTTTTTCTCCTACATAAGCTTTCCAGAGCCGGTACTATCTCCGACTCCTCCCTACACGTGCACGAGATCCACCCTCTGCGTTCCGGGTGGTCGACAGTAGCTCTCTGGCGTGGCTGACAATCCTATTCATGCCTAGGTTCCGCACCTCATGCTGATTGTTGGCTAGACCAGAGCTGGTACAAGCTCTAGGATGAATTAACTACTCGTGCTAATTTTATAACAAAAAATCTAAAACTTATGTCAGTACTGATTTTTTATCTAGAGTTTATTTATACATCATGTACTACCTATTCTCTATATTTATTTTTCAGGAGTTTGACCCAGTCGACAAGCTACGCACGGGGACTCGTCGACTATTCCCTACGCTGTGCCCGATGACTGCTCCGACTTGTCGACTACTCTCTATGCTGTTCCCTACGTTTACGTTCCCAACCACGCTCGGGGACTTGTCGACTACTCTCTATGCTGTGCTCGAAGATTGTGCCGATCACCGAGCATGTTTACGTTCCTAACCATACTCGTGGACTTGTCCACCGGTCTCTACACCGTGCTTGGGGACTGTACCGACCACCGAGCACGTCTACATTCTCAACCGTGCTCGGGGATTCATCAATCAATCCCTTCACTGTGCTCGGGGCTTACTTCGATCACTCTCCAACCACAGCTTGGGGACTGTTCTTCTCAGTTACATATGAATTGGACTCATATACAACTGAGGGGCAATTTTACTTTTTAGACCTTGCTACAAGGCCATACTTCGCCTTCCAGCAAGCTCGGGGACTACATCGGTACGATGCATCTAGCGATGCATGTTAGTATCAGAAATTTTAAGATGATTTTCTTTTTAGACCCAGGCACCACGTGCCTACGTCACCTACTACCAGGCTCGGGGACTAAGTGGGCACACTTCACCTTGCGGTGAATATGCTTGCTTTTTTGAGGTCTATACTTTTCAGAAAAGTAAAGTGGGCACACTTCATCAGGAAAGAAATCTTTTTTGATTAAGAGCACCATGCATTCTTCGAACAACCTGCTTCTTCGATGTCAATGTTGATCAACTGTCTTTTGAGTTGGTTAAAATACTGTTGCAACTATTTGAGTGATTTTCCTGCTTATTGAAGACGTCAAGCCTCACTGGTCGAAGAAGCTCAAGACGGCGTGTTACATCACAATACATGGTGCTCGGGGACTAGCTGTGGGGGTATAAACCCCTATACCCTCATGGGCCGAAATGGGCCGCACCATCAGAAGTGGCTTGGCCCACAAGATGAAGACGTGCGGCGCATGATGCTGGTCGGCGTGCACCGCAAGGCTACAAGATATTGTACCAAATAGGATAGTTTACTTGTAACTCTGTCCCTTCACGATATATAAGGAGGGGCAGGGGTCCCCTAGAGGACAGGTCATACACATCTCATCTCAACACAATCCAATACAATCAGATGCAGGACGTAGGTATTACGCCCGCACGGCGGCCGAACCTGGATAAAAATCTAGTCTGTGTCTTGTGTCACCATCAAGTTCGTAGCTTGCGCATCGTCTACCGATAAACTACTACCGTGGGTATACCCCAAGGCAGGCTGCCGACTAGCTTTCGTCGACAATCACCTAGACGGTTTGGTGGATTGTGACTCCATTTGAAGCACGCAAGAAGATTGTGCTGTGCTCTGGATTAGAATTTGTGTGGGGTACAGTGCTCACTCCGCGGGGATCGCGAAGAGCAACTCTATTGGATTGTGCGTGTCATTGAGCTACCTCACTTGTGGGTAGGTTCTTGCGGTGTCCTAGTGAGGATGAGGTTCGTGTAACACCTCTTAGCCGCCGAGCCACCAAGTGTTGGTCGACACAACGAGGACGTAGCTTGGTGGCAACCAAGTGAACCTTGGGAGAAAATCATCGTGTCAACATTGTTCTTCCCGTTGGTTTGTAAGTCCCTAACCCAAGCTTGTATTTACTTCATATACTTGTGCTTGTGTAGTTGCTCTTGTAATTAGTTAGATTGTGTAGCTTGCTAGTTACCTTCTTGCTTGTGTAGCTAGAAGTAGTTCCCCTATGTGACTAATTTGGTTTGTGTAACCTTGTTAGTCACATTGCTTAGTTTGGCATTGGTTGCCTTGTTATTGAGCATTGCTAGTGAGCTTTAGAGCTTAGTGCTTTTGCTTACCAGTTGTGTAGGAGCTCCCGAGTTTGCAAAGTACTAGTGGCATAGGTTTGTGTGACCTTGCTTCTAGAATTGGTTAGACGAGCTCTTGCTAAGGTAGCACCTTGTTTGCTTGTTTAGGATCGTTTACAAGGTGCTAGAGAACTTAAATAGAGGGGTGTAGTATTGGTTAGACCAATAGTTTTAATTCCGCATTTGTTTCGGTTAGCCGGCGTGATAAGTTTTATAAAGGACTATTTACCCCCCCTCTAGTCCGCCATCTCGACCCTTCACTAGTCTTAAAAGATCCGTCTCGCGGTTTACAAGCAAATTGTGCAATTAGTTTTTGTTTTCATTCTATATTAAATGCTCTATGCATGTGTCGAAAGATTTGATAAGGAATCTTAAAAAGTTTTTGGTTTTTGAGGTAAAGTAAACAAGGCCTGAATAAGGCCTTAGTTTCCAAAAAGTTTTGCCAAAAAATTTAGATTCCATGTCACCTCGAATCTTACGGAACATGCATAGAGTATTAAATATAGATGAAAACGGAAACTAATTATACAGTTTACATATAATTTATGAGACAAATCTTTTGAACCTAGATAGTCCATGATTGGATAATATTTGTCAAATACAAACCAAATGCTACAGTACCCAAAATTCCAAAATTTTGCCAACTGAACCAGGCCATTGATGATTAGTACTCGTATCTCTACTATAGTAGAATAGTTAAATTATACATAGTGCATCTAATAAAATGTCCCCTGTAGAGAGCAATACACCTAGAAAATTACACACAAAAATTTTACACCATTAAAATCAATAGAAAACATATACACCAAATCATGATGGTTCGCAGTCTACATGGGAAGCCACGCTTCTCACCCCACGTGGACATGCTTCTCACCCTCCACACCTTTGTTCAAGGTACGCATAATCTTTTTGTCATACATGTATATACCCAATAGGGGCAACACCCAGGCACAAGAACAACCCTCCACTACAAGATCAAACAATAGGGACCCGTATCTTGTTAGACCTGCCTGCTTCCCTGACAGGAATTAGATGTTACACTGATGCATCTACATCCTCTAATCTTCCTTCTAACTTATCTAGAAATGTAGGCATTGGTATTTTTATTATCAATAATCAGGTACACCCGGTGCAAACCATCTACATCAAAGCGGCCATGAAAGGAACGTCTTCAGTGCTGATGGCTGAAGCAGCAGCGCTTGCCCTTGCGGCAACAGTGACTAAGCATCTTGATCTTCAACAAGTTTCATTCCTTTCAGACAACCAACAGCTGGTGAACTTCCTGAATAATCCCAATCCAGATGACCCACCCGACTGGAGAATCAAATATTACACCCAAACCTTCATCAACCTCTCCAATGCGACTGCACATAGAGTTCATAGGATCAAAAGGGACCAAAACTGTACTGCTGATACTCTAGCCATGAAAAGTTCTACCCAATTGCATCCCTCTACTATTTTCACCTGTACCTGTTCTTATGCAGCTCATGTTTAGTGCTCTCTTAGAGAAGTACTTCTCTCTGTAACTCTGCACTCTGTAACCCTCCATACAGCCTCTTGCTGTTGATAATAAAGTTGTTTTTCATAAAAAAACACATACCGTGAAAACAGAAGCCTACGCTCTCAAGCACGCTCTCGTGCGGCCATGGATCGAATCCCACGAGCAACGGAGAAAAGGAAAAAAACCAACAGCTCTCTTGTTCTTAAAGCTGATGGGGAAGACAATCGCAAAGGGAAGGAGGTGAGTGGGGCCGATGGCGCGGAGTCGAGGCAGAGTCAGATCCTCAATCAAAGGTATATTCATGGAGCTGGAAAATCTGTCTTCCTGATCTGCATCTTTCCCTTCCCGATGTGCGCCGCCAGGCTGCCGCCCCAACACAGGCCCTGAACTCGCCCACCCCATCTTCCTGCTCCGCCAAGCCTGGCCACCCGACGAACATGCGACGGGCAAAGTGGAGCCTTTTTCCTACGTGCCATTAAGAAAGATGGCATATTCCTATAAGCCACTAAAAAGTTGGAACAGACCCTGATACCATGACACTTTATTTTTTTATCTTCCAAGCCATTCCGTCCATTTTGGAGGGTAACGGTGTCAAACCACGGTATAAAATGTCTAAAGTGCCCTTTGGATTTATTATTCTTTCTCTTTGAATCTTGTTTTTTCCTTCCTCATTTAATCCTTTATTTTCTCTGTCCTCTATCAAATCAGGAGGCCAAGCTCGAGACACACAGATCTGAAGGTGGAGCACCAGTCCACGCTCGCCGCCGGAGACGCCTCGCGTCATCGGCCACGAGACCTCCAGCGCTGCCTTGGTCCTGCGCACCCCATCCTACGAGCTTCGGCTGCCATGGCCATCAGCTGTGAGACCTCCACCGTCGCCATGGCCGCACGACTGCTTGCTCGCCGAGCCAGGTGAGGAGCGCCCATGCAAAGACACCGTTCACGGCGGTGCAGCCATGGCCGTTCTTATCGAACGATATGCCGAGGAGACCGAGCTCCTTGAGGATGCCGATGCTGCACAGCCACTGGTAACCACACCCGAGCAGCTCGGGCTGGTTTTGGGCCGAGCCACGCCCTCTACAGGAGCGCACGGGCGAGAGCTCTGCTCTGCATCCTGCTACCTGTCGTATGGTGGGCGCACAACCAGCGGTGGGGTGCTCGGAGCCAGTGGTGGGGGGCGCGACCAAGATGGGGGAGGAAGAAGAAACCCAAGTCACTTACAGCTTGGCCCCACACGACCTCCTCATAGGCTGTTGTGACTGGAAGGGCAACAGAGACATTTTTTCTATCTTGTCCCACATGTAAGAGCTCTCAAATGGTCAAAACCAAACAGAATGAAGACGGAATGGCGTGTTGGACAAAAAAGTTTAGCGTCATGGCATCAGGCTCCATTCCAACTTTTTAATGGCTTGTATGAATAGACCATCTTTCTTAATGGCATGTAGGTAAAAGGCTCAAAGTGGAGGCATGCCCCTCGATTCTGCGTCACTGCTGGGTGTCGTGTCGTGCGCCAGCAAGGCCCCGAACTCGCCCTCCCTATTGTTGACACTAGCTAACACCACTTAGATACTAGGTTGTCATCCCCAGCATGGTGCTAGAGTGTACAAAGGTATTTATAAATGTAAAGGCTCTCTAGAAAATAATCTATTCTATCGGCAAGCGCACAGATAAAACACCTCATTGTAGCATTTCACCGGGATAAGTATTCCAGATATCGTTATTTATATTTCTGCTTAAGAGAACAAAAGGGATGAAAATAAAGACTAAATCTATCAAGGTATAGACTAGAGATAAACTTGCAAGAACATGATTACTAATGAGAAACTCGTCACACAGTCACTTACATTGGCAGGGGGTAAACCATAAAGATAATGATAATGAAGTATAAGTTCAAGAGTAAATAACACAATGATTAGAAAATAGACTACTCCTCATATATGTAGGTGATGTCAGATTAGCTAGAGAATGGATTCTAAGTTATCTACTATCTACTAAGTCATAATCTACTCTAGTTATCTACAAGATCATGTATAGCATAAAATACTCTTCATTCATGTATAAGGAACATTGCTAAAGTAAATCAGAACATCGCAAGACTTACTCTGCAATACAAGTTCTGCCTGTCCTATCAACGGAGGGTGGACTATATAAGAATCAACGAAGCTGTCACTATCGCAAACTACCACACAACTCGGCCAATAGGATACATTTGCAGGTAAACAACATCTAAGCACCACGCTCACATGTGATCTACCACTTAACTCCCTCGCGTCAAGAGCTAAGCGCTTTGCAAACTTATACATAAACTCATTATCAATCATAACTATATCAAATATAGAACTAGAGCAAACTAAGAGCATAATAAATAGAGACACAATGTAATTAGAACAAAGTATTAGAGAAAGATATGAATAATACCAATCTTTATTACCGAAGATCTGAATCTAGAGCGTAGTGCTCTACTTCTCTAATTGCTATCTAATCAAACCTCTAAACTTGAAGGATTAGGGAGTAGCTAATTCTAATTCTTTGTGGGAGAGAAGCTCTAAACCCTAACTTTGATGGCTACCTCTGATAATGATTTCTCCTCTACTCTTCTCTCCCCTAGGGGTGGAGAGGCCTTGGTTATATAGTCCTTTCAAGTGAATTTGGGCCGTTGGATCAAACCGACATTGATTGTATGGTTTAGATTCATCCTTTAGGTCGGTGGAGTTTAGTCCCGAAAGAGAGTCCTGATTGGACTCTAACCCTGGGCGGGCGCCCAAGGGGGGTGGGCGGGCACCCTGCCCCCGAGCCCGATCGTCTTCTCGTTCGTTCCCGTGGCTTCTGGACTCTTCTAGATTGAGGAAAATTACGCGGCACGTAATTATCTCGTTGTAAACATGACATGTGGGCCTTCTCTCCATATTTCCTAATAACCCCCTGCAGAAATATATAAACACCAAAGCTCGTGGAATTCTGTCAGATAAAACCCTAATTCTAGATGTTTAGTGCATATTGATCCTTTTCCATGTTTATTTGATGGTTAAATTTAGTACTTAAGGACCGTCAACAAACTCCCCCAAGCTTACCCTTTGCTC
This sequence comes from Sorghum bicolor, assembly GCF_000003195.3. NCBI lineage: Eukaryota > Viridiplantae > Streptophyta > Magnoliopsida > Poales > Poaceae > Sorghum > Sorghum bicolor. The sequence goes on along the minus strand of NC_012874.2, from coordinate 40,173,101 downwards.
GTCCCTGAGCAAACAGCTAAACTCAGACGGATCAGGAGTTGCTTCGATGTTTTCTTTCCTGACAGGCACACATGCTTTTATAAAATTATTTTAGATTAGAGTGAAGTGTTATGGAACTTAGTACCTGCACTTAAGTCTTAAGTAATTGAAAGACAAAATAATTAAGTCAAGCACTATTCCTCCTGTCTATACTTCACCTTTGTTCTAGAATTTTTCATAAATTTTCAAAATAAAACTCAGAGTTCCCAGCAATGATTCTCTCAAGTCTCTCTATATGTGGTATTTGTGGATCCTTACCAAAATGTCACTTACCTATACCTAATGGAATATTTAAGTGGTGCTCATAGGAGTGAAAAACAACTCATACATATGTTGTCTAATCGAGCCATGGATCCAAAGGAACTCAATATGTAATTAAATCAAGATGTGCATGTGTGGTAGAGTAAATGATAGTGATGGTAAAAATATAAGTAATGATAAAGCTTACTTCTCATTGCTCCTCATATTGCTATCTCTCCTCTTCTTTGATCTTTGCTTTGGGAGAACATAGGCTATCTTTTTCTCTCTTTTTTCAGGTGGGTAGTAGACACCCCTAATTCTACTGTTGGACACTTGTCCATTTTTTTCCACTCAAGTGGGCATCTTTGTACCTCTAATTCTACTCCTTACACTTGTCCATTTTTACCTCTCGTCTCACTCTTTTTCTTTCTTTTCCGAGGTTCCGGGCACTTGCCCCTTTTTATTTCCTCACATATTTTTGCATAACCCATGCCTTTTCTGCATTGAATCTTTTTAGAGAGAATAACAACATTTGGGACAGTGAGTGATAATATTATTTTTAGCAATTTTAATAAGTGGTGGTGAATGGTGTAGTAGATGTGTGCAAGTGAATATCTTAATTTAACCACATGAAAAGCTCCTAAGGGTCTACACAGCTCGATCAAACTCAATGTGAATATAAGTAAAAGATGTTATAGCAAGTATGGCTGTGGTAGGTAGTTTGTAATGCTAGGAACTCATCATGTGATTTTTAAGTTTTCAAAATAAATCTCCAGAATTTAGTGTAGTAGAAACAAGATAAACGGCAGCTCAAACTTTATATCATTCCTTTCTCTTACCTAGACTTTAGTTTTATGCTTCCCAAATATAGTAATTTCAGTTTTAGTAATTCCTGGAAGAACTCTAATATAGAAGCTAGGTACTTGAAAGCAAACACAGCAACTGTTCATCATTTCCATCATGCATTTTTTTGGTCTTTTTATTTTTTCTAGAGATTAAACTTAGCAGGAAAAATAAAACACACTTATCTACACACTCTTTTTATTTTGTTTTCATGTTTATAAAATGCTGTAAATTAAAGCAAGAAAATATTTATTGGGTTTTCTAATTTTTTTCTTTTAAGATAAAATACTAAAATAGAAAAGAATAAATAAGAAGAGCAAATAAAAACTTACTTGATAAATTGGGGAGGAACTCCCCCAAGCTGGATGTTGATGTCGGTCTTACCCGATGTTCCAGAACCGCATCATGGTTGTGATGTTGTCCTTCATTATTGTTGTATCTTGTCTCAGCTCTTGTACTGTAGTGGCATGGTCCTGGTTCCATTTTTGTTGCTCTTCCAGGAGTCGTCCATGTTCTGCTTGCGTGTTCTGGATGTCGAGGAGAGTGTTGTCGGTACGGGTGAAGAAAGCACCGGCCTCTTGGTAGTAGTCATTCGTGAAAGCGTAGGAGGCGTCGGAGTATCGTCCTGCATCAAATTGGGGCGGAGGTCTGGATCCTGAAGCTCCATATGGATCAGTGGAGTACCTGCCCGTATGAAAAGGCGGGTTTGTCCACTGGTGATCTTGGCTCTCCGTCCATGTCTCCTGTGTTGGCTCTTGTGGTTGCGCATGTCAAACCCATGGGTCTCGAAGGACTCGGGGGTTGTAGTCGCTATAATGCAGGTGCGCTGCTTCTTCTGGCCCGGGATCAGCTCCATACCAGGTGCGTTCTCGGTGGGTGGTCATTCTTTCAGATGCCACTCGCTGTGGAGCTCTCTGGTTCACTGGTGTTGCTGCAATCTCAATCAAAAAATTCTGAACAACGTAGAGGCCAAGGTTCGGGTTAGGTAACCAAATCTTACCTTTATCATCATATAGCATATACATTGTATTCCCCTCTTTCTTTAACATCCGAGCTTGTCTAAATGTGTCATAGCCATGATAAATTCTTAACTCATCTATGAATTCCAGTGATGAATTTTCTAGTAAATGAAGATTAGAGGCTAGACGAGTGATAAGTGAAGTACATCCTACTGGTCCCTGAAGACTAGGTACACTAAGCCAATGAGAAACTAAAAGTGTAACAGGTGAAGTGGGTACTTTATTAATAGTAGCATATAAAAGTTGCAAATCTCCTACTCTTACTTTCCTAATATCATCACGATAGAAAAGATTGTACCCAAGCCATTTGTGGAATATCCTAAGAGTGGGGTGTTCCATGTCACTAGTTCGGGCTTGACTATAAAAATTATCTCTAGATATTTCTCTCCAAAACTGGTGTCTCTCAAAGTTAGGTAGGTCGGAGTCAATGTTCAGGATGCATCATGAAGAGAAACCAAGATGGTCGCTCAGTTCTCTCCAAGACAACATAATCTCTTGTTTGAACATCCAAAAAACAATTCCCCCCTCATAATATTGTAAAGTGCAAAGAAATTTGAGGGTGAGAAGACGAGAACCCAGCTCAGTTATGTTCCAAAAATTTGTCCAACCTATCATGTGGAAAATTAAGTCGAATTCAGTGTCCATACCTGTTTCTTGTAGTAAGATTGGATCAAGAGTAGGGGTGTGAATGAAATCTTTGTTCTTTAGTTGCTGATAGACTTCCTTCTCCCTTCGGGTCTTTAGTCCAAGGTCTCCTATCTTGAGAAGGACCTTGACTTGCTGATTAGATGAAGATGACGGAGCTTGTGTGGGCGTAGGGTCGACGCTCATCTCTGATGGGTGTGAGGAGTGTCGGGATGAACTCCTTGTACCAATGTTCTTGAGAGCCTTCCCTGCGTTCTTCACCTTCTTGAACATCCTGTAAATAAAAGTTGGCAAAAACACAACTAGTAGAAAATGTGAGAGAAAATGTTAGTGGTCAGCTGTCCGGAATGTCAGTAGTCCAGGGGTTAGTCGTTCAAGACAAGTTTTTATTTTGGCAGAACCTCCCCCTAAACAACTTTTACTTCCGCTTTGGACAGCGGGATCACTACTTACTAGGTGAAACTCACTCTCTCACTCAAAAAACTACCAACTTCTTTTCCACTCTTCTCTTCTTCTCTACTCTCTTCTCACTTCACTACAAGAGCTCCTTCTCTAGAAACTGAAACTTGTGTGGTTTTCTGGAATGTTTGTGTGAAGAAGATGGAGGTAGAAGGTGGCTATTTATAGGAGGAAGAGGGGGCAGGGAGGGCGCCCTTGGTAGGTGGGCGGGCGCCCACTTGTGGTGTCCATTCTGGCTGCCCTATCTCCACTCCTTTCTCTGCTTAATTCTCACGCAAAATAATGCATCATGGGTGGTGGTTGGCCGGTGGAAAAGTGCTTGTTAGTGGAGATATGTTGGTGGATCAAATAATGTGATGGGATGTATGTGAGGTGTGGTGTATGACATGTGGGACCCAAGGAGTGTGGGTCATGCTTCTAGAAGGTTACTATAATTAAATATAATGCAGAAAAATCTATGAGAATTAAAACTTATTGAAATGAAAATGAAAAATATTTTTGTGCCTCCACAATAATTAATAAATATGGTTTGTTACACACCATGAATATTATATATATGGGGCTTTTTATTATTATGATAATGCTATGAATAAATATGACTAATGCAAAAAATAATTATGCAAGAATTAACGATGCGGATAAATACCGATTTACCTCTCGACGAGGGTTTGGGATCTTTAGGTCCCCCAAGCTGGACCTCCAAATCTTTTAATCTTCTAAATTACCTTCCTATGGAGATGGTGTCTCCAGTGGTTCTTCTTCCTTCACTGTAGAGTCTCTCTCTGGTCTGGGTTTGAATGTGAAGTGTTCTTCTTTTCCGTTTATGTTGAACTTGATTTCTCCTTTCCCGACATCAATGTGGGCATTGGCGGTGCTCAGAAATGACCTTCCAAGGATGATGGACACTTTTGAGTCAGGACTCATGTCCAATACCACAAAGTCTACTGGTACAAGGAAATCTCTGATCTTGACTGGAATGTTCTCGGCGATGCCCAACGGGTGTCGAACCGATTGATCTGCTAGTTGCAGCTGTAACACCCCAGGTGTTTGTCACTTGCTAAATACTAGATTTGAGCTCAAACATGACAAGTTCAATGGTAATAAAGAAGGTCAAAGTCAATCTATGAAAGTAAACCCCAACTTGGGCTTGGTGGATGCAACCTTGCTTGCATATATGCCTTTTTAAAAGGTATGCTTGGATGATGCTAGTGGAACATTTTCCATGTGTCTCATATCCATCCCAATCTATGTTGGTCTCTGGAAAAGTTTGATGAAGTTTGGAATCAAGAAGTCACATGAAATGATATGTTATATCCTTGTTGGAATGGCTCTATTAAGGAAATAGAATCATGGGTCACCAACCAAACCTTGAAAGCTTGCTCATATGACTCTAGATGAATTATACAACAAAAGTCATGAAGGGTTCATGTTGAGCTTAGGTCAAGAAAATGCTTCAATTGGCCTAAAACCCTATTTGGAGCTTTATCACAATACTGCTTTGACCAAAGTGAAAGTTTGACTTCTGTTAGAGTTATGAGGATTGACCCTAAATAAAAGTTGTAGTTTTGCTTCTGTAGAAGAAACTTTATTCAAGGGTCAAGAACCAAATCAGCATGCAAATAGTTCAAATGGAGGCTCCAAGTTCGAATCAGCTGCTGTTTTTCAGCCCTGAGAAATAGTTCTAAGTCCCTAGAAGGACAGCAGTGAGTTAGCTCCTTCGTGACGTTTTATTATGCAAATTCATATGGTAACTCAATTAGATTCCTAATATGAG